>NC_061483.1:2393717-2408717 GCF_022539355.2 Hippoglossus stenolepis
AAAGTCACAAGAGAAAACTGGACACATGAAACTCATCAGGGTGGAGGAGACAAACTGAAAAGACAAGAAGGAAGTAAATGTGTCAGAGACACGTAAGGTAAGAAACTTCAAAGTAAAACAGGAAAGTAATTAAAAGGAAATTAAAAGTCCAACTCAAAATACGTTAATAAGTTATATAACTGCAGACGTTTCTTTGCTCTGAAAACACTTTCTGCTCTTAAACATCACATACGAGGCTTCAACTCTCCAACTGTGGCAAATGACGATGTCACCGAGGTCTCCACCAGCAGCCAGAGACCAACCATTCACTTCTTCACAGGTGCAAACATGAATTAAACTCAACTTAAGTTGGCTCGGCTCAGCTCAGCTCGGCCCACTTTCATTCTGTCTCCTCAGCTGTGCCAATCAACTCCCCCTGGTTCACCCGGAGGTTCGCTGAGCGACCACCACACCGATAATCTCAAATCCTATGTCCCATAAAGTCTGACGTCTGAGGTGTCAAAGATAGAGACTCATTTCCCTGAGCTGACCATTTTATCTTCATATCTTCATATTAAAAACTGGAACCAGAAAATGCTCAGTTGAGAAACGAAAGAAAATAAGAATAATTTGATATAAAGTTTGTGAGTCCGATCGTTGTCCTGCACCAGGAGGAACCCAGCGTCCACTGCACCAGCTCTGACCGTCGCTCTGACCCACCACCCAACCGGTCACAGATGATGTCACAGCAGCATCACGTTCACCACGCCGTCTCCAGACTGTCTCACATGTGCTCGGTGTGAACCTGACTCATCTGTGAGCAGTGGCCACTCCCTGTTGGGAGCTGGTCCTGATTTGCCTCCATTGCACCTGTTGTCACTTTCATTTGCACCAAAACAGGTGAAACTGGTTCTCAATCACTTGTTCTTCCTAAATGCACAAGTTGAAGTTTCACTGACTTGGTTTTATACTGTGACCGTTAAGTGTTGACTTATTATTTTTGAGCAGTTCATTTAAGTAAACACTATTTCTCACCTTGTTGCTCTGGCGCCCTCAGGTGGCTCCTCCACGTCGTGAACCGGACTGAGTTCTCCTCCACAGGCCTGGACTCTTTAGACACACACACACTCATGCATCATGGGAAATGTAGTAATGTAGTTTCTACTGTGCTTCAGTGTTTGTAAAAACAGGACAATGACGTACCAGCAGCAGGAGATGTTTCCATCACTGCTGCACTGCCATTGGTCCGAACATCTGACACACACACACACACACACACACACACACACACACACACACACACACACACACACACACACACACACACAAAGATATAATTTAATTTCCTAAAGTAACATTTTGCTTCTTTAAATGTGAAACAGACGTTGCAGGTTTGATAAACACATGAAGTTATGGAGAGAAATGTCGCGGATGATTGATTGATTGGCGTTTACAGCAGCCAATAGCCCAGAGACATCATTATTATAGAGAAACCCTGCTCTCTGATTGGCTGTCGGGTGTCCGTTAACACCAATCATGTGATCACGTGTTTTAACCTGCAGGTAACCACGGCAACAGCATTGCTACCTCAGATGGCAGAAAGTTTCCTTTTACCCTGAAACACACTGAGGAACATGGAGGGTTATTCTAACGAACCTTGGTCGTTCTGTGGCGCCCCCAGGTGGCTCTTCCAGGGAGTGAACGAGACTGAGTTTCCTTCAGAAGGACGGAAATCTGGAAAGAGAAAATTAAAATGAAAAATCTATTTATTATTAATAAAAGTCTCAGTGTTTTCTAAAGTTTCCGTAGTGTTTTTATAAAAAAAATAAAAGCTCAATATTATATTAATCTTTTAAAATACAATGTGAGTGTTGTTCACTTTAACCAGTTAAATACAGTATTTCTGTGACCTTTGTGCTAGATTTTCTTTATTGTCTTTATGAGAAACATCTCGACTTTTCTGGTTCTGGTTCTTTTCTTGTTTCAGAGTTTCTCAGGTTTCAGGTTTTAAAGATTGAAAACCACAGACATGAAATGTGTTTTTAAGTCAGAGAGCAGGAGACGTGTATGAAACCTGGTTTTAACTTTCAATGTGATCTCTGTCTCTTTCTCCTCACTCAGATTCACACGTTCATCTTTTCGTGGTGAAGTTCTCTGCTGCTCAGATGTTCACTCACCTTTTTCATCGTTTTGAATCTCGCTGATCACAGGATTGTCTCTCGCTGTTAAAGTTTCCCCAAGTTTCACCTTTTGATAAACACAACATCAAACATTCACTCTGATCTGTCTTTCATGTTAACAGACACAGGCTCAGAGGGCAAAGGTCAAAGGTCTCTTACCACACTGATAAGATTTGAAGGATTTGTGTCCCTCTCTGAATCTTGAAGCTCAAACGAACGTCTAGGAAATGAAAGAAAGAAGAACAAATGAGGTTAAAGTTTTAAAAATAAAACAGAACAAACATCATCACAGATTCACATTTTACATTTAAAGTAAAAATGTAATTTAATCTGTGGTCGAGGATTCAAAACTGAAACTGTTCGGCTCCTCTTCTTCACCCTGAAATATTTGGATTCTTCCGGTTTAACGTGTTAGAAAGCTCATCAACACGTCTGCTCGGACATTTTCCAAATTTAAGTGTAAAGCTGAACTGTTAAAACCACTTTATCAAATGTATCTCCAATATTCAGTGTGAAACTTTTAAAATATGAAGAATTCCAAACAGACTTCTGGTCCAGGAAGCAGAGGATCATGGGTAATCATCATCACAGTGCAGAGACTTTACCATTACACTGGGTAAACAGACTTTAATACTTTAGTATTAATCCACATTCGATGCTGTAGTGATCTGTGTGAATGTTTTCTTGGTGCAGTTCTGAGGCGTTTGAACGATCACACTTTGGTTTTTACTCGGCTCATGTCGACAGTGACAGAAACAAACAAATGATCGGATTCAGCTTTGACGACACAGACGTGTGGAGATCAGACCTGCTGCACTCGCTGCACAGAGCCGAGAGGAGGATGGAGAGGAGGAGGAGGAGGATGAAGGACCCGACGACTCCTGATGACAGGAACCACGACCCCATGACCCCACTGACCCCGGCTCCGACTGCCGCCATGATCCCTGAGAGAGAGAGAGAGAGAGAGAGAGAGAGAGAGAGAGAGAGAGAGAGAGAGAGAGAGAGAGAGAGAGAGAAACAGGACGTGAGTCATGTAACGATCAGTCCGACCTCTCTGTCTGACTGAGTGACAGGAACTTAGATTTACTGATGGCGTCGTCGTCCTGAGCCGTGAACAAACTGCTCAGACACACCTGATCACACTGGGCGGAGTTTTATGAGACACTGTTCAGATTCTTTTTCCTGTTTCCTGAAAACATCGTGTTTTATCTGTCGCACAATGATCAACATCTACAGTCGTAGTAGTTTCACATGAGCAGTGGCAGTAGATTTAAAATGTGCAGTATTTTTTCTATTTTTTAAATAATAAAACCTCTTTACAGATTTGTTTTGTGTCTGTAATTCTGTATAATATCCAGTTTTCGCCTCCTGGAGTTCAACACAAGGAAAAGCATTTCTTCACGGATGGATGGAAGCAACACTGCAGCCATGTTGTCTTTGTACAGATCATCATCCAGAATAAAACTGGACAAATAAAGAGGAGTGTGAGTCACTGATTGTCTTTATATAAAGTCATCAATCGTCTGTGGAGTTTTAATTGATCTAATATTATTGATGAGTTTACATGAAGTTTAGAAACTTTAGCACTTCATCAAAACGACGACTTTGACGAGAGCTCGGAGGTTTCCACGGTGATTCTGTAACTGTTTTGAGATTTGAAAATGTAAAGACGTTAAACCAGTTTGAATAAATTATTATAAATATGTTTTTTTGAATTCACTCAGCCACTCGTGAGAAATGAGACTGAAGAAGAAAATGTGCTTCAGGCTGTTTGGGTTGAGGTTTTTCGAGCGGAGCGAACAACGTTTTAAACAGGAAACAGCTGACGTCTTTTAAAAAAAACTACAAACACCAGAGACTCAAACACTGTCTGATGAGGTACTTTTACATTTATTGATCCAGGAAACTAACGACGGCTGCAGCTCTGCTCATTAACATGACTGATGACTAGGAGGTCAAAGTTCAAACACTGAGAGCAGTTTACGACTCGTGTTTCTGCTGCAGCTCCATCCCCAAACACAGAAAACACAGAAAACAGTTCGCGACATGTTTTAGTAACATGTGAATGAACAGAAGTGAGCGAACATGAGGTCTTTTGTTTTCACCGTTAAATAAAAACACCGTTTACATAAAGAGAAGAAGAAGAATTCTGGATCAGACGAGACGACGCTGAGCTCCGCGTGTGTCGTTACTTCCTGTTTGAAGAAACGTGACGGAGCTGCATGTTTACCTCGTTCAGATAAGCAACAGTTTAATCAACAAAACAAATACGTCCAGAGAGCTGCGATAAATTTACATCAATAATACACAATGTTTATTTATGTAAATTTGATAAACAGGCGACCAGGCGTCTCCTTCCAGGTCCTCAGATATACTACAGCAGTGGTCAACAACCGGGTCAAACCTCGGGTTTTTGATATTTAATAATTTAGATATAATGTTTTGGTGCTGCAATGCTTCATACTGAGCGGCATTACAGAGCTTTTATTTTGAAAAGTTGTGAACTTGGGTTTGAAGTTGTGTCGGTTGTTATGTATGAAAAAATAACATCAGCTCAGTGAATCATTCAAACTTATATATAACAACACATTTGATGAAAGACATTAATTCTAAAATCTTCAGTGCAGGTGAACCAGGCAGGATGAACACAACGTTTTCTAACTTCACTCTGCTCCACAGACTGTTTATAAAAAGCTCTGCACACAAACAATAAGAAGTGGACTATGAAATATGAAGAGTTTGAGGACGACTCACTAATGACAGAGAAGAATTCTGAAGTATCGACACAGGACAAGAGAACACAACATTACAAACACACACATTTACAACAGGGACTCAACTAATTAGTAACAAAACATCACAATTTACTACTTCATGATATTTAATACTTCATAATCTAACTAATCTTAAATTTACAAATTTGAATGGTCAAAATTACGATTCAGTACTCTGATGTTCAACAGTATAAAGTTGTTGTTCAGCTCATGAGATATGAAACCTTAGTATTAACAAGAGTAGTGCATGTGAGTCTATCACAGTGCGTTGTGTTTGAAGCAGGAGCAACTGGTTCTGTTCACTTGCTCTTTAAAAGTAAATAACAAAATAATTATCAACATCAGGACAGAAGAGCAACACTCACAACCTGCGACTGATGGAGTCTCAGCATCCGACAGAAATGTGAACGTCCAAAATACATTTAACTACAGAGTTAATAATTTTATATGAACGTATAAATAAAGAAATAAAGTGTGAACGTACCTATGACAGCTGTGAGCTCAGAGTCTGTGTGTGTGGGTGTGGGCAGGTTTACTCATTGACAGACTGAACAAACACTGAGCTGTTTGAGCTGCTTAAAGACACACGCAGACACACACACACACACACACACACACACACACACACACACACACACACACACACACACACACACACACACACACACACACACACACACACACACACAGAGACACTCCTCTTGTCTTGTGAACTGAAGTCAACACTGATGGTTCGTGTCATTCTGAATTTTATTTCCTAGTATTTACATTTCCACACATTCTCTGCTGCTGTTTTCTTATGTTTTTATTCTCAGGTCTTGAAGAAGCTCACATCGTCCTCAACAGTCTGAATAGGAGGAAACTGTTGAATGTTGTTACTGGCCACACGGTGGCGCTATCCAAATGACATTTGACCATGAAAAGCAAATCGCAAGCGGTCAGCCGTTTCAACTCTGTAGCTTTTATGGTTTTTATGCACTTCTCGTGTAAATTCACAAGAGAAACCGACGAGTAGCTTATGAGCTAACGTGGCCTCGTTATGCTCAACAATTTAAAAGCGTAACCATGTTTCTGTCTCGAAGTTATTTGCTCTTTCTATTAAGGAATTCTCTTTTCTCCCCTAGAGATGAAATTACATAAAACTTATCAGTTATATTCATGGTCTGAGTCTGAAAATCGTCTCATGGAACGGTTCGTATTATATCTCATGAAAAGTTACGCACAGCTCAGCAAGCTAGCAACACCAAAATAAATGACTTCAGCTGCGTCTTGTTAGCTTCTGTTGACTAACCTCATCCACATTTACGCATTTTTGTCACTTGTATGTATTTATGTAGTTTTTAAAATCACATTCAGTATTTTATCTCAGACACTGTGTATTTTCTGCAGTGGTTTTACTGCCTGTGCTCTCATTCAGTCATGAAGGACTTTGACACTAACTTCTATGAAAGATGTTATAAATAAAGTCTGATGAAGTGAAACTGTCCCAACCACATACCAGCTCCAAGCCTTTGATCTTTTCTCTAGCGCCAACCACTGGACAAACAATAAACTGCGTAAAAGAAAACTGTGACCTAATGTTGGATTACAGAAACTTAAAGAAGAATAATTATAATTTTCTCTTTGAATAATAAAATGCAGTTCAGTTCACAGTACAGGACAAACAGCTGTGATCCTCTTATTAAAGTCCAACTCAAACTGAAACTCATTATCTGCGGCTCCGCCCTAAACACCGCAACTGTTGCTTACTGCTTGACTGGCCGAGCGAGGCCGGTAGGGAACTGGGAGAGAGAGATAACAGCGTCGAGGCTTCAGTTCAGTGATGTTTTCTTCTCAGTTTCCTGTTTTGTTAGATTTATTTTTAGATCCACATAAGATAGTTTTTTTTGGGCCCCAGAGCATCTGCAGCCAATGAGAACTCTCCGTGTCTCTTCAAACTGGACGATCATCTATTGGTTCCAGCCGAGTTCTTCGTTAGGAGCAAACCAATCACCTGTGAGTTGTTAAGACAGAAAAACACAGGAACGACTGAAAGGTGGAAACATAAAGGTATAAATACACAAAGGGGTACGCAGGACTACTAACAAAGCTAACAAATAACAATAGGAACAGATTTCTCAAAATAAAACAGGAAATAAAATGAAGAATGTTCTCAAGGGAGCAGATCATAACATGACTCGTCTTTGTCTTTTGTCTCTGTCCTGCTGAATGTCCATGTCCATAACAGACCAAATCATTTCAGGGATAACATGTCGTCCAAACAAATATGCTGATAAACTGTTGGATCCTTTTTTGAAACAATAAAAAACATTCAAGAAAACTACAATATTTATTTACTTTATGATGTTATTTTTATTATATCTATATTTATCCATCGGCCCAGTATCTATTCCACTGGGTCACAGGGGGAACTGGAGCCGATCCCAGCTGACACAGGGTGAGAGGGTCACCTGCAGGTCGCCAGTGGACAGACAACCATTCACTCTCACGTCTGTGGTCACTTCTTCGATTAATCAAACAACAGGCTGCATATGTTTGGACTGTGGGAAGAAGCTGGAGTACAAAGTGCAAACTCAAAACAGGAACCTTCTTGCTTCTATATTTATGATTATATGTAAAATCCCCTTTGAAGTTCGAGTGCATGACGTCACCCCTTCCTCTTCTTCTATCTTCCCTCTTGTAGTAGCTGAACATGAGTTCTCCTCTTCATGACGAGCGCCGTCATCACGCAGCAGAGCGTCAGGCCGAGGAAGGAGGCGCAGGCCAGCAGGAGGCGCTCTTCTCCGAACTCCCTGACTAGCGCCTGCCGCCGCCACAGGAAGTCCTCAAACAGCGCCTCCTGCTGGACAAGTGTGCAGATAGACAGGAGGATGTGGAAGAGCTGGCGACTGTGGCCGATGATGTCGTAGCGGCCGGGGGAGAAGCACTCAGGCACGGGGCAAGAGAAGAAGACGGCTGAGAGCAGAAATAGTGCCACCTGGTGTAGAAAAGATAGAAGTGCGTTTATATGCAGTGACATTTTGACCAGTTGTTTTCAGTCGAAACAAGAAGTGAATTTAAGTTTATATGTTGACTAGGAAGCTTCACCTGCAGGAAGTGAAGAGGAAGAGTAGAAGTGTTTGTCCAGTTGTGGCTGGCGAGGCGGTGGGTGACAGGGCTGATGACCAGCAGGTAGGCCACGCCCATCGGGACCACCTGGCAGATCCTCCTGTGCCACAGGTACGGTCGGTGGAAATGAAGGTCAGCGTAGCAGCAGATGATGCAGGAGAGCCAGACGACTACGGCGACAACTGGGAGGAAGATCTGCGGAAAACCTGCCTCATCAGTACACCTGAACGCATCACGTCAGCGACCGAGGAAGGATGTAAGACACGTGAACTGACCTGTCCCAGCATGCTTTGCGTCCAGCCGGTGTCGGAGCTGTAGAGACACAGAGCCAGAGCGCAGCCGTACTGGTACACGGCCACGCCCACGTGTTCCAGGAAGAAGAGCGAGTGGTGCGTCTGCTCGGAGTGAAGCAGGTGAACTGCAGCGCTGCAACGAGCAACTCTGGATCTCATCAATCACTTTCTATCCTAATACAGCACATGACTGTAAACATCTGTAATCAGCGTCTGTCCATTAACCAACAGCTGCAGACTCAGAACAGCTGGAGAACATGTGGAGCATCGAAGAGCCTGATTTCAGGAGGTGGAGACCAAACACAGAGATAAAAGAGAGAGTCACCTCACATCTGCCGGCTGGACTCAAGATGTTCACATCCCAACTTAAAACATCTGTTTAGTTCAGTCTACCACAGAGAACATCTGTATCCATCCTTCACTAATCCGATCTCAACCTTGGTTTTAAAACTTGAATACTCTTGTCACATATGTTGCATTAATGAGTCTCTGACTCATATCGGATTTTAATATTTCTGTATTTATTCATGTTTATTTGTGATGTATTGTAATGTGTCCTTTGGTGTCTAAAATATTATTATTATTATTAGAACATTGGATTCAAACGTCAAATGAACCGTCGTGTTGACCTGTAGCTGATGGAGGTGAAGATGGAGGCAGATTAAGTGATGAAAGATCTGTTACTTAAAAATCCATGAATTCAGTTCTAAACTCAAATGAAGCAGAAGAATGAACATTAATCACAAACTGCTGGTGGACGTCAGCGTGAGCAGATTCAAATAATTCATATTAATTCAAATGAAAATTCTTTTAAATAAAATGTTTATTCATCAGTGAAAACCAGAACCTGTTTTCTTTTCTGACACTTAAAGATTCTTCGCTGACTCACCTGCAGCTCAGGTACGTGACAGCGGAGAAGACGTAGAGAACCAGAGGCAGCGAGGACACGTCCACAGAGAAGCCCTGACCTTCAGGGCCCTGCAGCCCAACTCCCAGGATCCCCTGAGGAGGTCAGAGGTCAAAGAGGTCAGACATGTGGCGGACAAACCTGAGGAGGTCAAACGAACAGCACAGGACGGTGTCAGTACCCCCCCCTGCTGGACGGCGAACATGAGGAACCTCACTAACACGTAGACTGCGGCCAGCAGGTGGCTCCACACGCTCAGCGTCTCGTTGTGGATCTGGAAGAGACTGAGGACGTAACAGCGCCAGGACAAGTCCACCGGACGATACCCGGACAGGATGAATTGCTCGCGGAACAGAGGGGGGACGTCCACGTCTCGCACCGTCGGGGGAAGGGAGGGGAGGAGGCGCTCCAGCAGAGGGAGAAAGGTGAGGCACAGAGAGGGAGGGGCGAACGACACCCGAGGCATGATGGGAGATGATCCTGAGTTCTGCTCCTTTTTCTGTGTGAAAAATTTACAATTAAATGAAATTAGGTGAAAGCGGTAAGGACTGTAAATAAAGACAATGTCACATGACCACGGAGGAGGAGCAGTACCACATGGAATTGTTTTAGTTTTTAAAACTAAAACAATTAGGGGGGAAAATAAAAAAATCATCAGAAGTCTGAGCAAGAAAAAAAAAGTTATTTTCTTTACCAATGAAAATTTGAAAACTCCATACAGGTCACAGCATGTTCTGTTCTGTTTTACAGAAACTGTTTTGTTCCGTGACACTGACCTGTTTGCTGCTCGGTCCTGCTGCACAGCCACAACTGTCACATGTAAGGTGACACACACACACACACACACACACACACACACACACACACACACACACACACACACACACACACACACACACACACACACACACACTGTTCCACTGTACCAAACTAAACACACACGACTGTTTAAGAAAGTTTCTTTTACCACATTGACTCGGGTGAAGACAGTTTGGTGTGATGCTTTTCACTAAACAAAGTAAAGTCGACTGGTTTCATTTTGTGGGTTTTAATTTAATTGAGTTGTCAGAGGATCAAACACAATCACACAAATCAACACAACACAATCAGCAGATGTTAAATGTTCTCCTCTCTGAGCTGTAGCTTCAGTTCTGGCTGGTTTTGGCCCAGACGCAGGTGCAGCCCACGGCCACCGACAGGTACGACGCGGTGTAGCAGTGTGCCCCCTGCTGCCGGTTCAGGACCAGGACGCTCTGGTAGATGGGAACTGACACCAGGCTGTGTTTGTTCAGCCCCGAGCAGAAGGCGTCGATGCACTCGGCCTCCCAGAGGGTGGAGGGGACCCGGTTCTTCACGGTGGACGACCTGAAGACACAGCAACAGCAGAACCATCAGGTCACAGTGAAAATATAGACACTCTGTGTGTGTGTGTGTGTGTGTGTGTGTGTGTGTGTGTGTGTGTGTGTGTGTGTGTGTGTGTGTGTGTGTGTGTGTGTGTTGTCAAACCAACCTCCATCTCCACGGAGACAGAGACCTCCTGTTGACGTTGGTCTGTCCGACAGAAAAGGAGGAGACCTCAGAGGAGAATGACAACATGGAGTCGCATCCAGGAGGAGGAGGAGCTTTAACCCCAGAGGAGGAGGAGGACACGCCTACCCACAATGCAATGCAACACACCTGTGGACAGGACGACAGATGATAACTCTAAATTCAGGAAATGTTTTTAACCACGTCAGTGTGTGTTGTAAACATGTGTGTTGTAATGTTGTGTTCTCTTGTCCTGTGTCGATACTTCAGAATTTGTCCTTGTCGTTAGTGAGTCGTCCTCAAACTCTTCTACAATATTCTGTCACTTCTTGTTTGTGTACAGAGCTTTTTATAAACAGTTTATTGTGCAGAGTGAAGTAAGAAAACGTTGTGTTCATCCTACCTGGTTTATCTGCACTGAAGAGTTTATATGAAACTGACTTTATCACTGTTCACGTGTGTGGTTGATATATAAGTTTGAATGATACACAAACCGACACAATCTTCACACGCAAAATCTCAACTTTTCAAAATAAAATGAACACCTGCCGCACTTTTCAGGCAATTTACTGAGTGTGAAGCTGATAAGATGAACGCCTCTCGAGATATTTGTTCCACATACAGACAAACGTCTGTGGAATTAGAAAGTAGATTGTCTCGCGCTTCAGTTTTCATTCATTTCACAGAATCTCAGATGGAATCAGAGCTGTGAGACGACCTGTCGAACATGTCATCGGGTGGTGTCAGTGGATGAAGGTGATGCTCACCAGCAGTTCTCCGACGCTGCGTCTCAGCCTCATGTTGTCGTCGTTGTCCGGCTTCTCAGAATAACGGCTCTGAGTTCAGCTCCATTTATGAAGATGTGCGACCCTCAAATCACAGCGATGTCAGAGCTGATAACCAGATGCAGAGACGACAGGGAGATTCCTGTTATCTCTCGGGTTCATCTGTGTTGGAGGGAAGAGTCTGCGAGCGATACTTTGTAGAATCAAAGGTTCACTGATAACATCAAACAACAGAAATGACTCAGCTCAAAAGGCTGGGAACCGTCACAGACTTTGTTTTACAGAAGATGCTGAGTAACGATGAATTTGACTGAATTATTCTGAGATTAATATAAAATTCAGACTTTCTTTAAAATGTCCTTTTCGTTTTCCAAAATAATGATAAATTGTGTATGAATCGTATAAATAATTTCTCACATAGATCTAATCCTGTTCTGTAGATTTCAACCTGACTCGACACTCTGGAGATACGAGTCTGTGTCGGCTCACAGCCTATTTGTCGGTTGTGTTGTTAAATTTCACAACTTTAAACAGAATCCAAATTTTTTTTCCAGAACAGATTTCATATGGTTCTAATCCTCCTCCACAGTATTTGGAGAAAAGTGAGTAAAAAGTGTTGAATATTTTCATTTGTCTTATCAAGTCTTGGATTTACACATTTTACAATATTTGAAAATCATAAAATAATATCTGATTTTATCATCTGATGAATGAACATCTGTTGGTCTCAACAACAGCTTCACTGTTTCCTGTAACAATTTAACTTTGTTTGACACTTCTCTCACTTTGCTCTCGACCTTGAGAGTCTTGAGATTATGTCTGTTCTGATTTGGCCCTATACAAATACAGTTTTATTGAATTGAACAACCAAAGTCAAGAGTTAAAATATATGAAGAGGTATAAATCCAATCATTACTACAGCCATAGCTGTGTCAGTCTAAAATATCTAACTTGTTTCAAGGGTGTGAGCCAATCACAACTCTGATAGTCTGCTGCTAGCCGTCGGTTAGCATCTCTGTTAGCATGGTGCTAACTGTGTATGCATGGAGGTGGAGGCCGCAGCAGACAGAGCACCGTGTGAGAAGTAGAGCTGATACAGTGTTTCCTCCGGGTCCAAGTATTTTCTGATTCACATCAGTCGTATAGAAACGTAATTTGTTGGTTCAGGACAAATCTATGACTTTTTACAATCAGTCATCAATCAGCTGTTGGCTATAATAGATACTGTGACATATGGACTGAAAATTGAAAAATAAAAAGTACACTTTAAACTTTAAGAACACTCCACACAAAAAAGTAAGCTTTAAAATATAATTTTTCGAGTTGTAACTGTCTAAAATTTCTAAGAGGATTTCTATGAATATTATACTAAATAGCCAATTATAGATGATTTGAAATAAATGAAACAGTATGACAGAGCTTCCTGTTTCCGTACATGGTCGTCAGAGAGGTTCTGGTGCTGTGACATCGCAGCGGGGGCGTGGGCTGTGGTTCGCTTGTGATGTGGTCGACTCTGAGATCTGAACCGTCAGCATCTTTCCTCTGACCTGATTTGGTCGACAGAGGAAACCTGCGGCAGCTCTGATTAATCACCAGTTTTTGATCTGGTTACTGTCAACGCCGTCAGCGCTTTTCAATCTGAGCAGGAAACTCATTGCGTTCGACAGCAGCAGCTTCCCCTGCGACGCCTGCAGGCTGCAGAGGAGACATCGCCGCTCTGCTTATACGCTGTTTGAAACTTGTCCTGTGGGGGGCGCCAGAGGAAACAGCTACATCTGAGATTTCAACTCAGCTGGACCTTGTTCCCTCACAGGCTCCGTCACAGACCTGATGGACGCTCGTCAGCTTTTCTCGTCAGTCTCATCATAAAATAAAGAAAATGACGAAAGGTTACAATGAGTTTCATGTGGATGGAACAAATCAAGGCTGGAAATTCAGGCAGGGGGCGCTACTCTGAGTATTTTACCTCATTTGGTGAGATGGGTTGGCCTAAATCTTTATTTACAGTGTAGTTATGACCCATAGCAGCATTTTGGTTGGCTGTTTCGGGTTATTTATCAATATAATTTATGTTGTGTGAGATGCTCAGTGATATTAATATTTAAAAAGCAGCAGCTGAAGTCTTCACATGTTCAGTCGTCACTGTTTTAAAAACCATTTAGAAGTTTATTTTAACCTGAATCGGAGAAATAAGTTAATTAACAGTAAAGAAGTAAAACATATAGTTTATAAAGGCTACGGAAATCTGCATCTTGTGAGCGAGACAAACACACACACACACACACACACACACACACACACACACACACACACACCAAACCACACACACAAACCAACCCACACACACAAACCAACCCACACACACACACTTCACCTACTTACAATCGTGTGTGTTTCCAGTCTTTGATCTTCGGTCGAGTAGTGAGAATCTTAGAAAGTCAAACATTTTCCAACAAACCTCAGTGTCATTGATCTAAATAAACTTGTACTCGTACTCTTCATACTTCACACACACACACACACACACACACACACACACACACACACACACACACACACACACACACACACACACACACACACACAGAGAAACTTTTGATATTTCAATAAGAATAAAAACGTTTCAGTGCGGCCACACTTTTCCTTCCATAAATGGCCTGTAAGCGTTTTGAAGACGCAGGAAATCTCCCTCAGATCCGCATCAAGCATCGACCCATCAATCAAACCAGGTCAGGGGCGAGCCGGCAGCGTGGGCTGAAAAACACATGAAGCGACCTGAGTCACATCGCGACCGTAAACCAGGTCAGACGCTCACTTCCTGCATCACATGACTGATGCTACCGAAACAATTCAGTTGGGATGAAGAAAGAGGGGACGAGCCCCGAGTGAGTCAGGGGCCCGGAGGGACCCGGGGCCCCGCACCAGAACACTGTGATGTCAGACTGTCGAGAAGTTTCTCCTGTTGCATCATTGAAGACGTTAAAGCAGCTGAAGCGTAAAAATCAAACTGTAATTTGTATTTCTGAAAACATTTTTTTTTTTATCAGATACAGAAAAATAAATTGAAACAAAACCTCAAAGTCGTAAAAGAAAATCACTTGAGTTGTGCCAACTCATTATGTTTGGTTCAAATAATTTATCATGATTATAAGAATTTCT
This sequence comes from Hippoglossus stenolepis, assembly GCF_022539355.2. Lineage (NCBI taxonomy): Eukaryota > Metazoa > Chordata > Actinopteri > Pleuronectiformes > Pleuronectidae > Hippoglossus > Hippoglossus stenolepis. The sequence goes on from NC_061483.1 coordinate 2,408,430, forward strand.
CATTTTAAAGTTTAACATACTAATAATTCCAAACTATTGGATCGTGGTACGGCCATCACTTTTTCCAAAAATCGAATATGTTTGAATCGGTCAGTGCAACTTTACTTGCTAATGTCATTCGTTTTCATTGTAAAACTATGTGACATCGACTGTTTTACTTTACTGGTCGGTCCAGAGGTCATGTTAAAGGTCAAGCTGGTCGTGAGCGCCCCCTGTGGGATCAGTCAAACTACCCCAGACAGTCAGATTCAATTCAAACAGGTTGAATATGAACTTTTCCCTCCACGA